>NC_088880.1:8093892-8134233 GCF_032884065.1 Artemia franciscana | reverse complement strand
AATATACAACATTCTTCGCTGTCCAATTGTCGCTGCATATAAATAGATTGTCAGGTTTACCGACCCTCGAACATGCAACGTACAATTGTCCATGGGAAAAACAATCAGTATTAAGATCTATACCACATTTTTCTAATGATTGACCTTGAGCTTTGTTAATGGTGATTGCAAATGCTAATCGAATTGGGAATTGCAATCTTTTAAATTGAAAAGGCAGATCCGTTGGAATCATGGGAATGCGAGGAATAAGAACAGCCTCACCCTCAAAAGGCCCTGTCAAGATTGTGGCCTCTATTAGGTTTTCCATTGTTTTTTTTACGGCAAGTCGCGTGCCATTGCAAAGCTTTGGTGGGTTGATATCTCTTAAAAGTATTATTGGTACGCCTATTTTTAGTTGTAGTACGTGTGGTGGAAACCCTGAAAGATTTATGGAATTTAAAAATTCAGATGGATAATTAACCGCTTCATTTGGTTCCAAAACTGTGTCGACTGACTTGTAAAGGACTGCCTGGTCTCGAATCTTGGTCAAAACAATATTGTTGATTTCGTGGACGTCTATATTTTTGGGTGCGAGAATCGCTCTTTCACTTAGCCATTTATTATTTTATTATTTTTTAGAATATTCGGAAATACTTTTTCGATCAATTCATTTTTGGACGTCACTAAATTACAGAAATCAGCAGGTAGTTGTATACGTCCTGAAATTGAGTCTATCGTATCATAAATGTCTCTTTGTTCCGACGTTAACTTGGAAATGTTATTTTGTACATACGACAATAGATCACTCGTACTGTAACTTTGTTCACGATCCAATTCTACACATGTCGAAACAGCAGCGATACGGTTAGGTGAAGGCATTCCCAAATCCTGAAGAGGTTTGTTTGCCATACGTACGCACAAATCTTCTATAATAACTAAACTGTAGTTATAAATTTCTGATGTAAAATCAAAAGTCATATCTGACGTCTGTAACTGTTTTCGATGGAGTATATCTTCGGACATTTTTGACTTATATTTTTCCCATAACTCTGTTGGAGCTGATGGAGAGCAAGTTGTTAAAATGATGCTAAACAATGCAAGAATTTGACTTGGGGTTGACGTTTCGCACGCGTCATTGATGCAGTTATCCCAGTGTTGGTCATTCTCCAATAAATTCAGAGCTTGGCATGCACTACGGTAAGTGTCATGTATAGTACCGTTTACAGTTCTCAAATACTCAAAGGATGTCGGACCGGGTACATTCACCAAAAGCAGGCGTAGAAAGAAGCATTCATGTTGATTGGGGTGAACGGTTTAGAGTCTTCCTATCGTGGTATCTTTGAAGATGGTAGGTTGGCCGTCGACTGACTTACCCTGTTTTCGACGTTCAAATACTTTATTTTTAGTATTCCACGTGTAATACGAAGGCACTTCAGTATACAGCAGTTTTTTTGCAAAAGAATCATTTTTGCAAAGCGAAAAAAAAGCTGTTAATTTTGTATCCGGTGGATTCAGGGCTCTTTGTTGCACGTTGGTTTCCGAGAAATAAAAACGTTGACCATTCTGTAAATGTACCGCTAAGTGAACAACAGCTGGACTACGTTCATGTATCGGAAATGAAAGAATTCGCCAAACAGCTTCATTACTGCTTATGTATCTTCCAGCCTGATACTATATGATTTCGTCGAAATCTTTGATTTCGGGCTGCAAGCCAAAAACTGCCATGTCACTGCCTTTGTTGACGTATTTACATATGTATTTGATTGCCTTTACGGAATTACAGTATTCAACGTTTATGTGTGCATTAAATGTTTTTGATAATAATGGGGAATATGGAACAACCCACTGGTTATCTACTTCGATGGTGGTACCGTTGCCATTGTAGGTTCTTCAGTCATTTTACAATTAGAAATTTCTCTTTCAACGGTCTTCTTACAATTAAAAATTTGTCTTTGAACGATTTTCTTAAATACCTGTGTCCTTGTCGTCATTTATTTTCCCTGTGTCCCGGTCGTCATTTGTGTCCCGGTATCCCAGTCTGTAATTTCTCTTTGAGTGTCCCGGTCGTTATTTATATTCCCTTTGTCCCGGTCGTCATTTGTGTCCCGGTCTGTAATTTCTCTTTGAGTGTTTTTTCTTTTTAGTATTTTTTAGTTTTTTACTTTTTTTCTTTTTTCAGTTTTCTTTTTCTTCTTTATTTTTCAGCTTCACTATGAAATACATATCGCCGAACCTTTGTTTTTTTTAACTAAAATCTGGTAGGCATTGATGACCTTATCCAAGTCAAAATCCCAAACCCAATCATCATGGCTATCATTTTCAGTTTTGATATGTTTTGACTCTCGCTGTCCAGGTGGATCTTCATCTAACTGCGCGGTTTTGCGTTCTTTAGCCTCAAGCCTGTTTCCTTGCTGTTCTTTTGATTCCTCGGCACGCTTTCTTTTCTGACTTTCTCTATCAGCAGCAAGTTTTTTGGCATAGACTCTTTGAGCATCTTCATCGGCTTTTGCCATTGTAAGTTCATCAGTCATTTTAAACTTAAACATTAATAGATTTCTACGTGAACATATATGTCTTAAATATCTTTAATGACGTCACCGTCATAGCAAAAATGACGACAACTAACTTCATGACGTCAGTCGACACGGAAACATGACGTCACCTGACAGACAGACAACTTATTTTTATATATCTACTTGCTGTTGGGGTGGCGCTTCGCGCCACCCCAACACCTAGTTGGTGGGGGCGCTTCGCGCCCCCCCCCCCCCCCAAGCCCCCCCCGCGCGCGTAAGTCGTTACGCGCCATATTAGTTACGCGCCATTGTAGTTGTGTCCCTATGTCCCACCTGTGAATATAGATATATATATATATATATATATATATATATATATATATATATATATATATATATATATATATATATATATATATATATATATATATATATGTTTTTAATTACGTAAAACTTGCGAATATACAACATTCTTTGCTGTCCCATTGTCTGTGCATATAAATAGATTGTCAGGTTTACCGACTCTTGAACATGCAACATATAATGGTCCATGGGAAAACAATCCGTATTCAGATCTATACCTCATGATTCTAATGATTGCCCTTGAGCTTTGTTGATGGTGATTGCTAATCGACCATTCCCTGAGTCGCCATCGTCATTTATATATCCCCCTGTGCACCCCGGCGTCCCCTTTGTAGTTATGTCCCTGTGTCCCGGTCGTCATTTATATTCCCTGTGTCCCGGTCGTCATTTGTGTCCCGGTGTTCCAGTCTGTGATTTCTCTTTGAGTGTCCCGGGCGTCATTTATATTCCTTGTGTCCCGGTGTCCCGGTCGTCATTTATATCCCCCTGTGCCCCCCGGCGTCCCCATTGTAGTTGTGTCCCTATGTCCCGGTCGTCATTTATATTCCCTGTGTCCCGGTCGTCATTTGTATCCCGGTGTCCCGGTCTGTATATACATTCGTTTTTTAGTTTTGTTTTTCTCCTTTATTTTTTTCCTTTTTTCTTTTTTTTTCTTTTTTAGTTTATTTAGATTTTTAGATTTTTTAGTTTTTTTATTAGTTTTTAGTTTTTTTGTAGTTTTTACCATTTTTTTAGTTTTTTTAGTTTTTTGTTTTACTTATGTCCTGGTCGTCATTTATACTCCCTGTGTCCCGGTCGTCATTTGTGTCTCGGTGCTTTGTTGATTGCTAATTTATATTATATTTATATTTATATTTTTTATATTTATTAATATTTTTTTAGTTTTCTTTTTCTCTTATTTTTCAGTTTTTTCCTTTTTTTAGTTTTTCTTTTTTAGTTTTTAGTTTTTTTTTGTTTTTTACCTTTTTTTAGTTTTTTTAGTTTTTTTAGTTTTTTAGCTTTTTTAGTTTTTTTATTAGTTTTTAGTTTTTTTTTAGTTTTTGCCTTTTTTTAGTATTTTCAGTTTTTTTTAGTTTTTAGTTTTTTACCTTTTTTTATTTTTTTTTTAGTTTTTTAGCTTTTTTAGTTTTTTTTGTAGTTTTTACCTTTTTTAGTTTTTTTTCTTCTTTTGTATTAGTGTGAAATAATTCAGACGTCATATGCGGACAAACACGACGTCACTCGACAGACAGACAGACAGACATAACCCACAAACAACTTAATTTTATATATATTTATTCATATTTTTTTAGTTTTCTTTATCTCTTTTATTTTTCAGTTTTTTCCTTTTTTTAGTTTTTTTCTTTTTTAGTTTTTAGTTTTTTTTAGTTTTTTACCTTTTTTTTAGTTTTTTTTAGTTTTTTTAGTTTTTTAGCTTTTTTAGTTTTTTTATTAGTTTTTATTTTTTTTGTAGTTTTTGCCTTTTTTTATTTTTTTCAGTTTTTTTTTAGTTATTAGATTTTTACCTTTTTTTAGTTTTTTTTAGTTTTTTAGCTTTTTTAGTTTTTTTTTCTTTTTAGTTTTTTTTGTAGTTTTTACCTTTTTTAGTTTTTTTCTTCTTTTGTATTAGTGTGAAATAATTCAGACGTCATATGCGAACAAACGTGACGTCACCTGATCCACAGATCCACACACAGACAACTTATTTTTATATATATAGATATATATAAAAATAAGTTGTCTGTCTGTCTGTGGATCAGGTGACGTCATGTTTCTGTGTCGGCTGACGTCATGAAATTAGTTGTCGTCATTTTTGCTTTGATGGTGACGTCATTCAAGATATTTAAGACATATATGTTCACGTAGAAATCTATTAATGTTTAAGTTTAAAATGACTGATGAACTTACAATGGCAAAAGCCGATGAAGATGCTCAAAGAGTCTATGCCAAAAAACTTGCTGCTGATAGAGAAAGTCAGAAAAGAAAGCGTGCCGAGGAATCAAAAGAACAGCAAGGAAACAGGCTTGAGGCTAAAGAACGCAAAATCGCGCAGTTAGATGAAGATCCACCTGGACAGCGAGAGTCAAAACATATCAAAACTGAAAATGATAGCGATGATGATTGGGTTTGGGATTTTGACTTGGATAAGGTCATCAATGCCTACCAGATTTTAGTTAAAAAAACAAAGGTTCGGCGATATGTATTTCATAGTGAAGCTGAAAAATAAAGAAGAAAAAGAAAACTGAAAAAAGAAAAAATGTAAAAAACTAACAAATACTAAAAAGAAAAAACACTCAAAGAGAAATTACAGACCGGGACACAAATGACAACCGGGACACAGACCGAGACACAAATGACGACCGGGACAGAGGGAATATAAATAACGACCGGGACACTCAAAGAGAAATTACAGACTGGGATACCGGGACACAAATGACGACCGGGACACAGGGAATATAAATGACGACCAGGACACAGGTATAAACACTCAAAGAGAAATTACAGACCGGGACAGAAATGACGACCGGGACAGAGGGACGTAGTTTGAAACACATATATAAATCTATCTATATTCACAGGTGGGACACAGGGACACAACTACAATGGCGCGTAACGACTTACGCGCGCGGGGGGGCTTGGGGGGCGCGAAGCGCCCCACCAACTAGGTGTTGGGGTGGCGCGAAGCTCCACCCCAACAGCTAGTAGATATATATATATATATATATCTATCTCTATTCACAGGTGGGACACAGGGACACAACTACAATGGCGCGTAACTAATATGGCGCGTAACGACTTACGCGTGCAGGGGGGCTTGGGGGGTGCAAAGCGCCCCACCAACTAGGTGTTGGGTTGGCGCGAAGCATTACCCCAACAACTTGTAGGGAATATAAATTACTACCGGGACACTCAAAGAGAAAGCGACCGGGACACAAGGAATGTTCGATTAGCAATCATCATCAACAAAGCACCGGGACACAAATGACGACCGGGACACAGGGAATATAAATGACGACCGGGACACACAAAGAGAAATTACAGACCGGGACACCATAACACAAATGACGACCGGGACAAAAATGACGACCGGGACACAGGGAATATAAATGACGACCGCGACACTCAAAGAGAAATTACAGACTGGGACACCGGGACGTGAATGACGACCGGAACACAGGGAAACAACTACAACGGGGACGACGGGGGGCACAGGGGGATATATAAATGACGACGGGGACACAGGGAATGTTCGATTAGCAGTCACCATCAACAAAGCTCAAGGGCAATCATTAGAATAATGAGGTATAGATATGAATACAGATTGTTTTTCCCATGGACAATTATATGTTGCATGTTCAAGAGTCGGTAAACCTGACAATCTATTTATATGCACAGACAATGGGACAGCCGAGAATGTTGTATATTCGCAAGTTTTACGTAGTTAAATATATATATATATATATCTATATATATAAAAATAAGTTGTCTGTCTGTCTGTGGATCAGGTGACGTCATGTTTCTGTGTCGGCTGACGTTATGAAACTAGTTGTCGTCATTTTTGCTATGACGGTGACGTCATTAACGGTATTTAAGACTTTGTTCACGGAAAAATGTTTAATTGTAAAATGACTGAAGAACCTACAATGGCAACAGCCGAGGAAGCTGCTCAAAGAGCTTATGCCAAAAAACTTGCTGCTGATAGAGAAAGTAAGAAAAGAAAGCGTTCCGAGGAATCACAAGAACAGCAAGAAAACAGGCTTGCAGCTGATAGAGAAAGTAAGAAAAGAAAGCGTGCCGGGGAATCACAAGAACAGCAAGAAAACAGGCTTGCGGCTAACGAACGCAAAACCGCGCAGTTAGATGAAAATCCACCTGGACAGCGAGAGTCAAAACATATCAAAACTGAAAATGATAGCGATGATGATTGGGTTTGGGATTTTGACTTGGATAAGGTCATCAATGCCTACCAGATTTAAGTTAAAAAAACAAAGGTTCGTCGATATGTACTTCATAGTGACGCTGAAAAATAAAGAAGAAAAAGAAAACTGAAAAAAGAAAAAAGGTAAAAAACTAAAAAAAAACTAAAAAGAAAAAACACTCAAAGAGAAATTACAGACCGGGACGCTAATGACGACCGAGACAGAGGGAATATAAGTGACGACCGGGAACCTCAAAGAGAAATTACAGACTGGGACACCCGGACACAAATCACGACCGGGACACAGGGAATATAAATGACGACCGGGACACAGGGACACAACTACAACGGGGACGCCGGGGGCACAGGCGGGATATATAAATGACGACCGGGACACAGGGATTGTTCGAATAGAAATTACAGACCGGGACACCGGGACACAAATGACGACCGGGACACAGGGAATATAAATGACGACCGGGACACTCAAAGAGAAATAACAAACTGGGACACCGGGACACAAATGACGATCGGGACACAGGGAATATAAATGACGACCGGGACACAGGGACACATCATTAGAATAATGAGGTATAGATCTGAATACGGATTGTTTTTCCCATGGACAATTATATGTTGCATGTTCAAGAGTCAGTAAACCTGACAATCTATTTATATGCACAGACAATGGGACAGCGAAGAATGTTGTATATTCGCATGTTTTACGTAGTTAAAAACATATATTTATATCTATCTCTATTCACAGGTGGGACACAGGGACACAACTACAATGGCGCGTAACTAATATGGCGCGTAACGACTTATGCGCGCGGGGGGGCTTGGGGGGCGCGAAGCGCCCCACCAACTAGGTGTTGGGGTGGCACGAAGCGCCACCCCAACAGCTAGTATATATATATATATATCTATATATATTCACAGGTGGGATACAGGGACACAACTACAATGGTGCGTAACTAATTCGGTGCGTAACGACTTACTTGTACGGAGGTGGTTGGGGGGGGGGCGCGAAGCACCCCCACCAACTAGTTGGTTATCTATATAAAACCCAACAGCTAGTTATCTATATAAAACGAGTTGTGTGTATGCATATTTGTTTGTTTGTAAAAAGAGCGTTTGCATATGACGTCATTATAAGTATATAAGGCTTTGAATATGCACAGACAATGGGAAAGCCAAGAATGTTGTATATTCGCAAGTTTTACGTAGTTCAAAACACATATATAAATCTATCTATATTAATAGGTGATACACAGGGACATAACTATAATGGCACGTAACGACTTACGCGCGCGGGGGGGCACGAAGTGCCCCCACCAACTAGGTGTTGGGGTGGCGCGAAGCGCCACCCCAACAGCTAGTTCTGAATAATTTGACAAACGAAGAGACCTTTAGTCATAGGACTGTACTTCTGTAACAGCTATTACGTAGATTTGATATGATTAAAAATTTTGGAAATTTATAGCGACTGTGGAAACGTGACTGTCGTTGAGTTTCAGTAATTCTTTAGGCAGGTATTAAATTTGAACTGTGGGATGATGCGGAGGATTTTTGGCGCGAACTATTTATTACAGGATAGTTTTTGCATGTAGGAACTCTCAAACCAGAGTCACATTGGTAGGATACCCACGAGGAATAAAGTACAGGGGGGGGGGAGGTTTCCTGGTGATACGAGGTGAAGTCAAATTGGGAGTGTTATTTATAGGGAGGAATGGTGAGGCAAGATGATGCTGGGAAAGAGAAGTAGGGTGGAGGGTGTCTGAGAGGGGAGGGGTTAGGTTTATTTTGGCAAAGGACAGGTGGAGCCCAGAGCCATTATCAAATTCTTGTTATCAAGTTATCAAACTAAGGGGGCTGGGAGGGGTCGTATGGGAGGGGTTCTCGTAAACCTCTAGTTAAGGTTTCTCGATTAAAACTATTGACTTTTTTTGTACTTCAGAGCTTTTCCACTTAAGAAGTGGCATCAAAAGTGTTGTTCTCAGTGCTATATCACGCTTACGAATGGTAAAATTGATGTAAAAAAAAAACACGTATATATGAACAATAGCTTTCAAATGAGCCATTAAACATCACTCTTATGAATTCTGCTTCCCCAATTGCCCCCCATTTTCCACTTGTGACATGACACCAACAGTGCTGTTTTTAGTGCCATTTGGAACTTACATAACCTGGAATTTATAGGAAAAACGTAGATATGAGTAATATCTTTTATATGAGCTATAAAAAATCCGTCTACGATGCTCTGGTAGTCGCTAGTGCCAATCCTTGAGAAATGGCATAAAAAGCGTCATTTTAGTGCTATGGCACTTACAGATGGCGGAGTTTATGAAAAGCACGTAGATGTGTAAAATAGCTTTGGAATGAGTCATTAAGCATCTTTCTATAATGTTCTGGTAGCCCGCTAGGCCTGCTGAGTAAAAAAAAAAAAAAAAAAAAAAAAAAAAAAACGGGAGACAGATCAGTGAAACCAATGCAAAAAAAGTGATCTTCCTTGTTGTTCAACGAGAAGAGGGACTGTAATTTTGCTTAATAAGGTTTTTGACCATGCTGATTTCAATGGTATACTTTCCAATTTGATCTGACGCGATTTTCGAGGGGTTTCAGGTTTTCTCGAAAACACATTTAATTTCTTTTCACAATAAACTTCGCAACAAAACAAAATAATAGTTACTATTCCTGAATCAGTGTCAGAGGGCAATTTTTGTTCACTTGGCGTTTTTTTCAAAGAGCGTTTTTAATTTCAGTTGCAAACAATTTTTTTGCCGTTTCCTCAATTACCAAAAGATCTAGTGAAGGATAATCGGGGACGGATAGTGACGGATAAGAGCGTTTTTAATTTCCGTTGCAAACTATTTTGGCCGTTTTATCAATTACCGAAAGATCTAGTGACGGATAATCGGGGACGGATAGTGACGGATAAGAGCGTTTTTAATTTCCGTTGCAAACTATTTTGGCCGTTTCATCAATTACCAAAAGATCTAGTGACGGATAATCGGGGACGGATAGTGACGGATTAGAGCGTTTTTAATTTCCGTTGCAAACTATTTTGGCCGTTTCATCAATTACCAAAAGATCTAGTGACGGATAATCGGGGACGGATAAGAGCGTTTTTAATTTCCGTTGCAAACTATTTTGGCCGTTTCATCAATTACCAAAAGATCTAGTGACGGATAATCGGGGACGGATAAGAGCGTTTTTAATTTCCGTTGCAAACTATTTTGGCCGTTTCATCAATTACCAAAAGATCTAGTGACGGATAATCGGGGACGGATAGTGACGGATAAGAGCGTTTTTAATTTCCGTTGCAAACTATTTTGGTCGTTTCATCAATTACCAAAAGATCTAGTGACGGATAATCGGGGACGGATAGTGACTGATAAGAGCGTTTTTAATTTCCGTTGCAAACTATTTTGGCCGTTTCATCAATTACCAAAAGATCTAGTGACGAATAGTGACGGATAAGAGCGTTTTTAATTTCCGTTGCAAACTATTTTGGCCGTTTCATCAATTACCAAAAGATCTAGTGACGGATAATCGGGGACGGATAGTGACGGATAAGAGCGTTTTTAATTTCCGTTGCAAACTATTTTGGCCGTTTCATCAATTACCAAAAGATCTAGTGACGGATAATCGGGGACGGATAGTGACGGATAAGAGCGTTTTTAATTTCCGTTGGAAACTATTTTGGCCGTTTCATCAATTACCAAAAGATCTAGTGACGGATAATCGGGGACGGATAAGAGCGTTTTTAATTTCCGTTGCAAACTATTTTGGCCGTTTCATCAATTACCAAAAGATCTAGTGACGGATAATCGGGGACGGATAGTGACGGATAAGAGCGTTTTTAATTTCCGTTGCAAACTATTTTGGCCGTTTCATCAATTACCAAAAGATCTAGTGACGGGTAATCGGGGACGGATAGTGACGGATAAGAGCGTTTTTAATTTCCGTTGCAAACTATTTTGGCCGTTTCATCAATTACCAAAAGATCTAGTGACGGATAATCGGCAGCTCAGGCACACAAACTGATAACGAGTCTTCAGACACTTGAATTTTTTATTTACGCTTCATCCAATAAATTTTTTTGCCACAAACTCTGTCTGAGCAGCTGCAAGTGATAGACCTAGTTTTCCCTAGAGCTACTGGTCTTATTGTAGCTACGCAAAATAAAGTTATAGACATGCGAATTGGCAAAGCTTTTGATGAAATTTTTCATAATGCCACCGAATTTTCTTGTGAGTGTGACCTCACTGAAGACCTTATTTTTTACCCTTACCGACTTAGAAAAAAAAAAGCAATTTTGCTAAAGTGAAAGAATGAAAGATTCTTTTCTGCACTAAGCCTGATTAAAGCTAATAAAAATCAACAATAGGTGACGAACAGCGCAGTGATCTGATCTTGATGTTTAGAGAAAAGACTCTTATGAAATCGTTGGATTTCGATGCTATGGTTGGTATTTTTGGAAAAACATGGCCTCGTCGATTCTTACTGTTGCAATAATATTGTACTAATACAATAATAATTACTTTCCAACTTAAGTTCTCTGTATTCATTAAACACTTTTGAATTACTTCTTACTATTATTAATTGATTTTGGGAGAGGTCTGTGCTAATCTCTGCGAAGAAATGTTGCTCCTAGACAACTTTGAGCCAGCCAGTATGATATTAGATATTTTTGACAGTTTTATCTTTATCTTTCAGCTATGTATTGTGTCTTCATCTTCAAGAAGAATGCTCCGGAAGAAGCTGGATTATAATCCGTCACATTTTTTAATGGATTCTTACTTCTTAATAAAACGATTGTACTTAAATCAAAATAGATACCATCTTTAATGTTAATGCTTAAGCCCCAATGATTATCGCACCCTCCCCCCCCCATTCACTCTGTTACTCAACAGTGTTGTCTAAAGTTGCTTACAGTGAACATATATATGGTTGGTAGATTGGGAACGCCTGATTTAGATTAACTTAAATATTTTTACTGTTATACCGGACTGCTTAATGTAATTAGATAAAAGTACATATTGTTCTGAAATTGGTGCCCAATTTTGGATACTCAATAGTGCCGACGTTGATACCTAAGATCTGTATTATTGACAATCATACCTTTGCTGAAACATTTTTGAAGCATTTAGCTGGAAAAGATTCTTAAGAAAGGACTAAGTAAGAGCGATTCCGCGCCAGAAATCTCTAAAGTTGCCGAAAGCTTATAAAAATGACAAAATAATGTCAATTTACTTTAATATAATCATTTTTCGTTGAAATGGAGTGCCTGATTTTAAATTGAATTCAAAGCTTTGACTTCCATACAGAACTTTGTGTAAAAATAAACTTGTATTTTCATAAGAAGACCGATACAGGAATGTACAAACCAAATAAGACTTTTCAGGAATACAATATAGGAAAAAAACCATCTCAATGTCTTTGCAGTCTCGATAGAGGAGAGCCTCTTACAAATCTAATTTGAATTAAATGCAATTTGAATTTTAAGTTTCTACGTCTCTGTAGTCTTTCTCAATGTCTTTGCAGTCTCGATAGACGAGAGCCTCTTCCAAATCTAATTTGAGTTAAATGCAATTTGAATTTTAAGTTTCTACGTCTCTGTAGTCTTTCTCAATGTCTTTGCAGTCTCGATAGACGAGAGCCTCTTCTAGGTCTAATTTGAAATAAATGCAATTTGAATTTAAATTTTCCACGTCTCTGTAGTCTATCTCAATGTCTTTACAGTCTCGATAGAGGAGAGCCTCTTCCAAATCTAATTTGAGTTAAATGCAATTTGGATTTTAAGTTTCTACGTCTCTGTAGTCTTTCTCAATGTCTTTGCAGTCTCGATAGAGGAGAGCCTCTTCCAGATCTAATTTGAATTAAATTCAATTTGAAATTTTAAGTTTCTACGTCTCTGTAGTCTTTCTCAATGTCTTTGCAGTCTCGATAGAGGAGAGCCTCTTCCAGGTCTAATTTGAAATAAATGCAATTTGAATTTTTAATTTTCCACGTCTCTGCAGTCTTTCTCAATGTCTTTGCAGTCTCGATAGAGGAAATCCTCTTCCAAGTTTAATTTGAATGAAATGCAATTTGAATATGAATTTTCCACGTCTCTGTAGTCTTTCTCAATGTCTTTGCAGTCTCAACAGAGGAGGCCCTCTTCCAAGTCTGATTTGAATTAAATGCAGTTTGAATTTTCCACGTCTCTCTAGTCTTTTCAATGCCTTTACAGTCTCGATAGAGGAGACCCTTTCTAAGTCTAATTTGAATGAAATACAATTTGAATATGAATTTTCCATGTCTCTTTAGTCTTTCTCAATGTCTTTGCAGTCTTGATAGAGTTAAGCCTCTTCCAAGTCTAATTTAAATTAAATGCAATATGAATTTGAATTTTCGACGTCTCTGTAGTCTTGATGGAATATTTAAATTATTATTAAGATTAACTTGCATATTTTCGGAGATATTCTTTACTTTAACATTGAAAAGAGCATTTCTTAAATTGTTATTAAAGAATTCAGCTTAATTTCGATGTCTAGTCTTCTGGTACAAATATGCTACCGGATGGGTGATAGGATCATTCCTGAAAGTTAATGAAGCGCTTATTCATTTCATCGGCATTTGGAATTCAGTAAAAAGTTTGAAGGGGGCTCATTACATAGAAAATTGAAAGCATGAGTTCCCTTTTTAAAATTAAAAGTGATCAGAGGGCGAGCATTCTCCTCCCCCTTCGCCTATTTTTGCCAAATTTTTCCCTAAGGACATCAAATTTAGATTTTGAGACGTCAGTTTTATCTAAAATAAGGTAAAATGCCATAGCTGTGTTTCTGGCGATAGCCTGACTTACGCCACGCCCACAGTTATGCAAATTATTCATTGTTCAAGTATACGTTTTTTCGTTTTTATTGGCCTCGATACCCTTGTGTCTAACCTGCGAGTGAGCTATGCTAAACTAGCCCCGCTGAAGTATTCTTACAATCGGCAAATTTTGGCAAGGATGTACAGAGCAGTGGCATTACCACATGTCCTTTACCTTTCCCCGCTTTGGAAATCGACTTTTGCTATTTTGTAGGTATAACAACCTAGTTATAACCAATACGGTGTTTGGTCACAAAATGGCCCATAAGTTGACATGGTATTCACGTGATGGTAAACCTTATTGATTATGTTATTGTAAACAGAAGACTAGCAAGATCAATACAAGATCCTAGAGTGTATAGGAGTGCCGTTTTTTATGTTAAAAGTAAAGATCACCATCTAGTAATGTCTAAGGTTAATTTAAAGCTGAAATTTCGGAAGGGTAACTACCTCCCGGAAAGATATGATGTTGTTAGACTCCAGGATGAAAATTTGAGAAAAAACTTCCAGGAACGGTTGAATACTAAACTTAAGAGTTCAAAATTTGACAATGTGGAAGATGGATGGAATAATTTTAGAAAAATAATTTGTGAAGTTGCTGATGGCGTCTTAGGAAAGAGCGCTAAGACTTCAACTAAGAATATTAGGGAAAAAGCTTTAGGTTTAATAGAGAGTAGAAGGGGTTTGTACAAGAATTATCTGAGTGATAGGTCGTATGAAAACAGAAGGAATGTAAAGGAAGTGGAGAAAGCATTGAAAGTTTCAATTTAGAGTTCAAGGTTAATGCATCTATCTCAAAATCGGATATTTATGAACGAAATCAAACGAGTAAGCTTTCTCAGTGACCTTATGGATATTAAATGTTAATCCCAGTGAAGCTAGTAGAATTTGAAAAATTTGGCAAAAGATTGGTTTTAATTAAAACTTGTCTGACTGGTTTACTCCAATATCATTGCTGGATAAAAAGATAAAAAAGGAATTAATTAGAACTTTGATTGACCGATATTTCTGATGGAAAAAGAGAGAAAAGAGTAAATAAAGAGAGAGAGTTGTTAACTTTGGGAACGGTAGAAGCGCCGTATTACGCGATAATAAGCGAGCAGAAGAGGGGAGTTCTCTTGTCGCAAGGGCCGTTGTACCTGCCGGGAGTGGATTCTCCCTTAAACTGCGGGGATCAGGTAGCAAGAAACTGCACTTCCCTCGCTTATTATTTAATTTCCATCGCTCATGATCTAATTTGCATTCAAGATTGCAATCACTTTGAGCCGCATTCAAGTTATTTCACTGTGCATTTCACGCATTTCACTGTGAGCGTGCTATAATTAGTTAACATACACGGAGGTGATGAGGACAATTTGCATTATTCTCCGGTGTTAAATTTTGTTCAGCAAAATGTTGAAAAAGGAATTGATGATGAGATGATTAAGAAGTTTGGTACATAATTTTTTGACGTCGATGATATTGTGAATGCGAAGAAGTGGCTTGGGTTCAAGCTGTATCCAGATGCTTTATTTCAGAAGCGAACTGGATTGAAAGCGCCACTAAGTCATTTAGGAGATATACTGGATTTTATCAAGAAGGGCAATACAGATGATTTCGACATCCCGATATTTTGTATATTAAACCCTAGTGAAGTCCCATTGATACCAGCTACAGCTTATTCTGCTCTCTTTTCGGGAGTAAACGAGCTGCGTATCCAGCTAAAAACTATTTCTAATCAGTTTGATGTGTTTTCCAATCATTTCCCGTCATTACCACAGCCTGGAGCCTCGAAACCTGCCGATAACCACTCTACTATTGTTGTCTCTAAATTGCCACCATCTATTAGAGATCTGACAAGCCGCAAAGACTTTATCGATCAATTAAGTGGTCATGATTCGGTTGCTAATATTCGGCCGGTGGGAGATAAACTGTTACAATTGAAAAATCGGTAGCTTCTGATTTCTGTGAGTCTGGGAAGTCTGTAGTCTCGGGTATTGGGACGAAGATTCTGCATGATAATACCAACTTGTTGAAACGGAGTGCAAACCATATTACTTTTGTGAGTGCTGCAAGATCTACGTTTGGTAGACCTTCCGGAGGCCTCGCCTATATACTGAGACGTAGCTCCTTTTCATCCACGACGCCTGTGCTGTTCCATAGTGACGAAAACCTCTTGGCCGTGCAAATTGCCGATTTAATACTTATTAACGTGTACTTTCCTTGTGATCGTAAGTCGGTTCAATCACTGAATAAGTTTGCCAAGACCTGTAGTGTTTTGAAAACAGTGACAGAATCCGCATCATCTCTCGGTTATCAATTTGTTGTCGCCGGGGATTTTAATGTTGATTTACTGAATTCAAATGTTCGGTCTGATATGGTTTTCGATTCTTTATCTGAGTTTAAGCTAGTGGATAAGAATCGTTTTCTTACATCCATCATTCTAGGAGCCTTACTAATATTGATCATGTTCTTTGCTCTCTCAATTTATCTGTTTCGACTGTTTCTCTACATGAAATAGAAAGCGATATAGACCACCTACCAATTTCCTTCATGCTTGGTATTTCTCTGTCGCAAGATAGTTCTAATAGACGTGGGAATCGTAGATGGTTTACCAGACGAAATTGGAATAAGGCTAATTGGGCTCTTTATATTTCTACCCTTACAGCTTTTTTGTCTAGGATAAAAGTTCCTTTTCAGCTGCTTCAGGTTGGATCTAAGTTTGTAAATGATAAGAATTTTTTGAATAAATATTATTTTGATATTATATCATGCATGAAGGAAGCTGAGAGGGTGGCTATTCCCGAAGAACGTGTTAAATTTAATACGCGGAAGCCTGAATGGTCTTGGGATCCGGGTCTGAAATCAGTGAAAAATAAAGCCAAATTTTGGCTACGTATTTGGGTTTCTTGCGAACGACCATGTAGCGGTGTAGTATTTCAGCTTAAACAGAAAACTAAATTAGAGTATAAAAAGTATTTGCGGTCTGCAAAATCTAAAATTTGCAAATTCCCGTCAAGTAATTTCGATTGGAAAAATGTGGTAAATTCAAATAAAATCGATGACTCTTCGTCAACAAGTAGCCCAATTAGTTATGCTGCTTGGTACAAATATTACGACCAGATTTTCAACACTATAAACCATTTTGTTCATGCTACTTTTATGAGGTTTCTTATTTCTGCGCTTCCCATATCACTCCGCCAGAACCAGATCCTCCCAGTTAATTTAGTTTCGGTGGCACAAGCTATAAAGAAGCTTAAGTCTAGCTCTATTGATTGTGATGGTAGAAGCGTCAAACACCTAAATGTTGATTGTCCAGCTCTAGTCCAACATTTACAACTTCTGTTTCAAATGTGCTTGTGCACCTCGGTTGAGCCTGAAAGTTTTTTGTGTGGAGCAGTTACTTCAATCCTGAAAAGAGGAAAGATTCCGACTGAGTCTGCATCTTACAGGCCTATAACGGTTTCCTGCAATATATGCAAAATGTTTGAGTATCTTCTCCTGCCATCAGTTAATTCTCAGTTAATTCTTCGGCATATTTTGGTGAAAATCAGATTGGGTTTTCAGCTGGGGTAGGTTGCCAGCAGGCTCATCGAGTTTTTGCTAATGTTCTTACTGAGGCTACTAAAAAGGGATTCGATTTACATTTATGTGCTTTGGATCTCACAAAGCCTTTGACACCGTCACGCATTCCCAAGCTATCTTTTCCCTTTTTAGTCACGGTATCAACATATCGGTAATTTTTCTTCTTAGATATTGGTATTCAAATTCCTTTTTGCGGATTAAAACAGATATGAAGGTTTCAGATAGTAAAATTCCAATACGACGTGGGGTCTGGCAAGGTGCTGTCCTCTCCCCCTCTATTTTCAAACTTTGTATATCATCTGTCCTTTCCTCTATCCCACCTACGTGCATCCTCAATTCTGTAAATATTTCTTATCTTGCCTATGCGGATGATATTCTTTTGATCAGTTGGACTAAAAAAGGGCTCTCTTTGTCTGTTTCAACAGTAGCATCTAAGCTTCATGCGATTGGACTTTCTCTTAATCTTTCAAAGTGTGAATATCTTTCATTTAATAGCAATATCACTACTCCTCTAATCTGTGGATCTTTTTCTATCCCGTCGGTTTCTTCATTTCGGTAGCTGGGAATTAACGTTAGTAAAACTCTAAAATCCTTACGGACTCTCACTGTTGCTGATTGCAAGAAGAAAATCCAATTAAGTTACTCTAAAATTGTTGCTAACCGAGGTGGATACAATAGAAAGTCTCTTGCTAAATTATACTCGGTTTTTACAGATCATTCGGTTTTGTTTCTTTCTGGTATTTACCCTATTTTTCATAAAAAAGATATCAGTTCAATTCGTTCTTATTATTTCCGTTTTTCCCGTTTTCTATTTATCTGCCTCCATGGTATAGGAATAGGAGCCTCGTATCTATTTATAGTTTCCCGGATATTGGGTCGAAGCTCACAGAGCTTGCTGGCAAAATACCCCAGTCTACTTATAAGTATCTGCCCGCCCACGGAGGCCTTACTCGTTTGCTTTAGTTTCTTGTTTTTTTTCTGTTTTGTGTAGTGTTTGTTTTGTTTCTTTTATTGATACTCCGTTTTGATTTTTTGTAGCGGGTCAAAAATAAATTATTATTATTATTAATATGAACTAAGGAGATGTGAAGTGGAGGCCATGGGTAAAATTGCAGAGGATCTTGAAGATGCGGTTAGACGGCATAATAGTAAAATATTGTACTGGCATGTTAATAAATTGAAAGGGGGTAGTCAATCCGGACTAGTCCCAGTTAAAGATAGAAATGAGGCCACAATTAGTGATAAGGAAAAAGTTAAAGAAAGATGGGTGGAACGTTTTGAGAGTGTGCTAAGCCGACATACAGTTGCAGGAAAAGATATAGATGAAAATGAAAAAGTTTGTGATACCTTGGATGTGAAGGAAGATTTGATCAGTGAGGAAGAATTGGTGACAGTACTAAAAGAATTAAAAAATAATAAGGCTCCAGGTGCTGATAGTGTGATAAATGAGTTTCTTAAATATGGTGGCTCTGAGGTTAGGAATAAGCTACTGAAGATTATGAATATGATTTTTGAAAATGGGGAAGTACCTAATGATTTTAGGAAAACCTTAATTAAATCTCTCTATAAGAAAGGTGACAAGAGTGAGTGTTGTAATTATCGAGGCATTAGTCTGGTCTCTGTAGGTAGCAAATTACTGAGTAATATAAGACTTCTTAGACTGAGAGATGCTGTAGACAAAGTTTTAAGGGAAGAACAGTGCGGTTTCACAAAAGGTAGAGGATGTGTCGACCATGTTTTCACTCTTAGGTTAATAATTGAGATCCCTTCGTTGTCATACACCTTTGATCCTCAGTTTTATCGATTATGAACAAGCTTTCGATTCTATTGATATAAGACCGTTTGCAAAGGTCTTATCCTTATATGGTATACCAGAAAAATACATTAAAAAGATTTTTGCTCTTAACGAGAATTATTCTGCTGTGGTTAAGGTAGGAAGTGAGGTTAGCTACTGGTTTTGTATTAAATCAGGAGTTAAGCAGGGTTGTGTTCTATCCTTTTTTATATGGATCATTTTGATGGACTTCGTCTTAAGGAGCACAGGAATGGCAATTGGAAACCATGGAATCAAATGGGGAGGAAAAATGCTCCTGGACTTAGATTATGCTGATAATTTAAGCATATTAGATTAAAGTGTGAGCAAAATGAATGGAATTTTAAAGTTTTGCGAGTTCAGGGTGCTAGAATAGGCTTGAAAATTAATGTGAAGAAGACTAAGTCACTAAGGCTAGGAATAAGTGAAGATGAAAAGGTGACATTCGGTAACGAAAAGATTGATCAGGTTGCGCCATCTATCAATGACTCATTTTAACTGCAAAATTTTAAAAACGTTAGGTCTGCTGTCCTTTACTGGTGCCGTAACTTTGTTCTCAGCATGATAATACGTTACTCAGGATTCTACTGACCCGTCGCAGCACACTGCAGGGAATAAAATTGACGATCCTGTGTCAATTCTAAATTCATGGTTCAACTTGCCTAAGACCATAGGTAGGTGTCCCTTTCTGCCTCTCATTCCAGGCAATCTAATGGTCCCATATAAGCTTTAGATTCTTGGTCAACCTTCTTGAGACTCTAGGCAGGCTTGACGTGCTAAAATATAACAAACAAATATTGGTCCAATAAGAGAGGCACTCCCGGCGTTCCGAAACTCCCCACCAACTAGGTGTTCGTGTGGCACGAAGCGCCGCACCAACAGCTAGTTTTAAATAATAATAAAATAATTTATTACGCGATAATTAATAATTTTATAGACAGTATTTCTTAAGCACAGTTTCAAATTTTGAACCGCAAGCTTGAAGCTGGAGCAATGCAGAGCGTTTTAAGATATTTCTTTAAAGGAAGTTACAGCATCTACCGACTTTCAGGTTATAAAATATAAATTACAGTTTTAACAAAAAATTGCTTCGTCATATACAAGATAAATATTATTTTACCCATGCTTGCTTGGCTTCTATTGCATGGATCTACTAAATGTACTTCAAGCAAATATGACATCTTATTCAGATCTCTGCTATATTCAGTACCTTTCGGGGCAAATTGTTTCTTTTTGCTCATGCTTGATTGGCTCCTAATATTGCAGCAATTTACTGAATCTACTTCAGGCAAGGATTAAATTTTATTCACATCTCTGCTAATACCTTTCTTGGCAAATAGTTACATTACACAATGTATCGCAAGACAAATGAAAAACCGATTGCAGCGTTAATGCCTGTAATTAAATATGCTCCACAAAACTTCCCTGCTGTAGACTGCTCCTCAGGTGTAACAGTTCTTGGGCCCCACATCATCTCTAGAGAAGTAAAATAGTCCTGAGGAAGACCAAACACGATTCCGATTATCCAGTAAACCCAGTCATTCCTTATAAATATGGGTGCTGTTCCTGTTACCCCTTTTGCCTGGTAGTTACAGAGCAAGAACATTGGAGTAAAAAGTATGCGTAACACACAGGAATAAACGGGTGTTCTGGTCAAAGGGTGCTACTGATTCTAGGTGGGAGCAAAGGTGGAAGCTAAGCTTGCAAATTGCCACGGCGGTGGTGGCGTTGCAAGCAAGGATGCTCCCCCTTCCGTCCCTAGGCAGTAGAGCAAACCCGCCAGCACACCTCATAGCGGTGAGAGGGTGTAAACGTCACCTAGCTTCACGCCAAGCGAAGTGACGGCCAATGTGCTCCGGGTGACCCGTTGGACTGGGGTCCCTGCGTTTAACCATACCCAAGAAACATCCAGAATTATGTTGAATATGTCTAATATGAGAGCGAACTTGGCTACGGCATTCCCGGCATTAAGCGATGCGTCGAGGCTGGCGACCTCGTCGAAAAGTGAGCTAGCTACCATACTATCAAGGAGACATGACCTGAATATCGGCTGCTGGAACCTCTGTTCCATCAAATGTTCACTAACGCAAGCCTTCGTAGCTGAAGAATTTTATTTATATAACCTGGACATACTCTGTGTTTCAGAGACAAGATTAAATGGACAAACGACACTTGACCTTAGCCCCTTCGGGTAAAAAGGCCATACTATTCAATTTTGGCCCAATGGACGGATCCGGCCTCGCAGGAGTGGGAATAATCATGACTCCCAAGATTGCATCGGGACTCCTTGACTATGAAGCAGTGTCTGACAGAATTGTGATGGCCCGTTTAAAAGGTCAGAGTAATAACCTGACAATACTATCTGTATATGCCCCTATTCGTGACGCCCCTGACCACTTGAAAGACAAATTCTATGCTGACCTCCAACTGACTATGAATAAAATTCCTCGTAAGGACATCCTCGTGATCCCTGATGACTTCAGTGTCAGGATTGGCACATTCCTCGTAAGGACATCCTCGTGATCCCTGGTGACTTCAATGTCAGGATTGGCACGAGACTAAACGATTCTGAATGGGCCATTGGCAACCACGGTTTGGGCGACCGGTGCATTAACGGAGTTAGACTTCTCATGTTGGCTATGCTGAATAATCTCAGTGTGGCTAATACATGGTTTAAACACAAACCTTGCCACACTTACACTTAGAGATACCGAGATGGTCGAACCCGCGCCCAAATTGACTATTTACTCGTTTCTCGTCGCTGGAAGTCAATGATTAAAGACTCGATAGTATACAGAGGGGCGGACTCTGGATCTAAAAGTGGATCGCACCATTTATTACTAAAATCAAAAGTTAGATTCAGACTCAGCTCCAAAAAGTATCTGCACCTAGATGCATCCTAGACACAGCGAAACTCAAACTCCCTGAAATCAAAGAGACCTTTATGCTCGAACTTACAAACCGTTTCACGGCGTTGCAAGATAATGACCGAGAATTTAAGACCAATCAAGCAATTTCTGAGACCGAGATAAGTGCCATAACCGAGCAAGAAAATTTTAACCCATCACTAAATATAGAAAAGCGCTGGATCAAGTTCCGAAATCAAATGAAAGAGGCAGCTACAGAAATTCTTGGAGTAAGGGACAAAAAACCCAAAAGATGGATTTCTCAGAAGACAATAGAACTCTCTTTGAGGAAGAAACGAATGACTGATAAACACTCTGCTTCTTTTAAAGCATTCCGCTAAGAATGTCACAAATCTGCTAAGGCAGACAAACAAGTATATTGGTCTAATGTAGCCTGTGAAATGGAAAAAGCTGCTGCACGCAATGATTCACGGAAACTCTACCAGCTCCTAGGAGAATCAACCGGGAAAAAGAAACAAAGATCTACCCCCACGCTACTTAGTAAGGACAACAAGCTTCTCACGAGCAAAGAAGATCGCATCGAACGATGGCGTGCTCACTTCCAGAAGCTTCTTCACCCATCAGAAAATGACCACAGCCAACCCATTCCATCCCACAGCAGTTCTGAGTCACCATCCGTGTATGAGAATTGCAATATCGCCCCTCCAAGCAGAGAAGAAATTATTCATGCCGTAAAACTACTAAAAAATAATAAAAGCCCTGGCATTGACGAATTACCAGCTGAACTTTTCAAGGCCATTCCAGAAGCGGCTATCGACGAGCTCCACAACTTACTCACGGATGTCTGGGTCAACGAATACATTCCTGAAGAGTGGAGGACCTCTATAATAATTCCTGTATTTAAGAAAGGGGATCGAGCCGATTGTAAAAATTATAGAGGAATTTCCCTGATACCCATTTCTGCAAAAGTTTTCACAATAATAGTATTAAATAGGTTCAGAAATATTAGAAATGATCGGACGAGGCCAAATCAAGCAAGATTCAGACCTGGTATGGGATGCTGCAATCATATTTTTAGCCTGAGACAGATCCTGGAACACCGCCTTATACACCAGCAGGAAACAATACAAGTCTTTATCGACTTTGTAACGGCTTTTGACTCGGTAAAGAGAATTGCCATCTGGGATGTAATGAAGGATGATGGAGTGCCCGAAAAGATAGTCCGTTTAATTAAGGCTTATTACGTGGGAACGAGGGCATTTATAAGAGCTGACGGAGAAATCTCAAAAGAAATATCAATTGACAAAGGAGTGTGACAGGGTTGTGCCTTATCGCCTATTTTATTTAACTTTGTCATTAACCAGATCATGAAGACTCTTGACAAATACAAAGGTGTGACAATCAGTCCAGCACTATCAATAACAGACCTTGATTACGCCGACGATGTGGATATCTTGGCTGAGTCGATAATAGAAGCACAGCTCATGATATTGCTGCTAGATCACTTGCTACTGGACTATAGATCAGCCAATCGAAAACAAAATCGATGCGCGCCTCTGGGCTAGATGAAACTCCAATCACATTGAATGGCATCCCAATCGAGGACGTCCAGAACTTCAAATATCTAGGCTCCCTAATAAATCCCAAGGGCGAAGCTCTAAGCGAAATACAAAGCCGTATCTCCGCAGCCTGGGCAGCATTTATCCAGGTTCGGAAGTGTCTCTGGTTGCGAAATGAAATCTCTCTTCGAATAAAGCTCTGGATATATAACGCTTTGGTCCTCTCTGTGCTTCTTTATGGTTGCGAAACGTGGCCCCTCAGAGCTGGGGAAGCTAATAACCTAAATGTCTTCCACCACAAGTGTCTTCGCTGTATTCTTTGCCTGCGTCTCTCTGACCGCGGCCCTTACGATGTCATCAGAAGAAGATGTGGTGATATACCACTTGTCTCTGATGTTGTCAAAGCGAGACGTCTACGATGGTTCGGGCATACACTGCGCCGACCGGATGACTCGTTCAGCAAACAGCGCTTGAAATGCCAACCCCTTGCGCACTGGAAGAAGAAGCCAGGAGGACAAAAAAAGATATGGTTATTAACAGTTAGAGCCGACCTCGAGCCAATGGGAGGTTTCAAGAAGCACGGGCACCGATGGAATAGACAATGGATCCAGTTGATTGAGCCAATCGCACTTGAAAGAGAGCAATGGAGAGACGCATGTCGACAAATTCTGGATGCCACGATGGGCCTGGACAAGGCTCGAACGTGACCCAAGTACAAAGTAAGTAAGTAAGTACCAAAATCGTTATCAATGCTCCCAAAAAAGCGGTTGCATTGAAGATGAGAAAACAGGTAAATTGTCGCAACCATCTTCCAATCAAAATTATTTATTGACACAACGTTCATTTGAATGGCAGGAAAAACAGTCAATGTTACAAACATAACTAAGAATATGTTCAGACATGTTCTTAGTTTCTTAAACAATTTTAACAAAATTGCTTCATATACGAGATAAAGTTATTTGCCCATGCTTGATT
The DNA here is from genome assembly GCF_032884065.1 of Artemia franciscana. Lineage (NCBI taxonomy): Eukaryota > Metazoa > Arthropoda > Branchiopoda > Anostraca > Artemiidae > Artemia > Artemia franciscana. Next base: position 8,109,844 of record NC_088880.1, on the reverse strand, counting down.
GACTCCAATTGCATCGATCAACTAAATCTATGTCAAGCAAGGATGACATTTTATTCGGATCTCTGCCATATTCAGTGCCTTTAGGGGCATATAGTTACATTTTGCCCATGCTTGATTGGCTCCTAGATATTGTGTCAATCTATTAAATCTACTTCAGACAAGGATGACATTTTATTCACATCTTTGCTAGCTATTCAGTACCTTTTGTGGCAAATAGTTTCATGACACAATTAAAGGCAAGGCAAATGAAAAACCAATTGCAGCTATAATGCCTGAAATTAAAAATGCTCCGCAAAACGTTCCTGCTGTAGACTGCTCCTCAGGCTTAACAGTTTTTGGGCCATACCTCATTGCTAGAGAAGTAAAATAGCCCTGTGAAAGACCAAACAAGATTCCGATTATACAGTAAACTCAGTCAATACTTATAATTATGGGTGCTGTTCTTTTTAACCCTTTTGGCTTGTAGTTACAGAACAAGAATATTGCAATAAAAAGTATGCGTAGCCACACAGGAATTCAGAAGTATTCTGGTCCAGGCCACTGTACCCAACGTGTTATACATGCTCCCAAAAAAGTGGTTAAATTGAAGGTGAGGAAACAGGTGATCTGTGTGAACCATATTCCTATCCAACTATTTATTGACGCAACGTTCATTTGAATGGCAGGAAAAACAGTCAACGTTACAAACATTATTAAGAATATGTTCAGACACTGGGGGTAGCAGGTTTTGAGTATGTGCCAGTATTGTATCTGCGTCTTCCTTCCACTGACAGTTTCTTCATCCTTCTGCCGAGGCTTAAATTCTTGCCTATAGTGGGAATAAAATCTGTTGTAGTGAAGAAGGACAAGTGTCAGAAGACAAAGAAGGATCACCAGAACGGCGCTATTAAAGTAAAATATAAGCATATTGAAAGCTACATTGATGACGGTGGTCAAATATTCTGAAAATCGGGTTCTCCAACCCACTTTTCAGGGATAAGAAGAAGATTCTTTTGAATGCCGTCCGGCTGGTAATATTGCTATCAGTAAACTGAAAAATTTGGTTCCATCTGTCTTTCTGAGGCTATTACAAGAGATTGGTTGAGATGGCTAGGGCACGTTTAGAGGATGATATTTTTCCAAATATCGTCCTTTTTGGCCAACTATCTTGGGTCAAATGAAAAGCAGTTTGTCCCTGAATTGAGCCGGAGGAGAATATAAATAAGCATTTAAGGAGAATTGAAGCTTCTTGAAAGATTGCAAAGAGTAGGAATTTAAAAAAAAATGTGTAACTTGTATAGCTTTACTGGCTTCAGGGGCCTTGCTTCTGAGTGATTCTATATTAGTATTAGTTGCAGCAGTAACAGTAACAGTTTACTCTTTTGACATTGAACTAGAAAGTGCCACTCCGTATGAGACAATCATAAGAGGTAAATTGGTACCTAACTGAGGAAAACATAATTAGTAGAACTTGCTTTGCAAAGTATAGAGTATTATTCGTACATTACAGTTCCTATGGCAATTTTGAGAGAATTAAAATCACTATGATACCTACAAAAAAGATTAGAGTCAGTGAAAAACTCAAGGTATTTGAGGCAATTCCTTTGTCGAATAGGATTCTTAGATTCCAGAACATGACCACTTTCCTACCTGTTCAAAGAGTTTAAACTAAGGTTGATAGAGGCTACCATTCTTCTCAACACGTCATTAGCTTTTTGAATAAGCTTATCATCTGACTTCACACGTATTCTTAACGCTGCAATATAACCAAAAACAGTATTATATCAATCCTGAATACAAAATTTTATGATGTAGAAAAATACCATTCGGGTTGCAGCGGTAGCCAGAAATCTAGTAAGAGACGATCTACTAAAAAACACAATATCCCATGACTCTTAAAAGTAATGTCAGAACAAAAATGAAGTAAACTATAAGAAACGCCTAGTCTAAAACTGCTATATAGAAACTTACCGTTCCTTGTTTTGAATAACAAGGAACAATCAGCTGGCTTTAAAAACAAGAAAAGTTGCTTAAACTACAGTATCCTTCATCAAAGGCATTTTTCCGATATTTCTCCTTGGCTAGCAACAAACTGGAACATCAAAGAGAGCTTTTTGCATGGCTCATAATTAACGAACAAGCGAACGGTCATGGCTCATAATTAACGAACGGTAGTAGCTGTTATATAGAAGAACATAGCTAATAGTAATGTCGGATCGAGACACAAAGAGAACTATTAGAAAAGCCTTGTCCGAAACTTCTCTATAGTAAACTTAAAGTCTTTGGTTGAACAACTAAGAAAATATGCTGGCTTGAAAAACAAGATAGGTGGCTTGAACTACCCTATTCTGCAACAAAGGCTTTTTTTTCCGTTTTACGTTAAAAAACTAATTGAAGCACAAAGTATTTTCCTGCCTCTAACTTTGCCGCTTTATTCCCTGTGTTACGTCTTCGAATGTTCCAATGATAAAATACATAAAGTAACCGCAAAGCTCATGATAAAGTGGGATTAAGCAAGTGACATCTGTGTTATTATGTTGCGATTGACCTGCAATCATTTCATATAAAGGATTGGTATAGTCTATCTATCTATATAAAAATAAGTTGTTTGTGTGTTGACTGACGTCATGTTTATGTGTCGACTGACGTCATGTTTGTCGACTGACGTCATTATAAGGATTGAGCATTATTCCGCCATGAAGTTGTTTGTCGACTGACGTCATGTTTGTTATGACGACAGAGGCTTTGTATATAACGTCATTAGAAGTATATAAGAAGGCCTTTCAAAGAGAAATTTTTCATTATAAAATGACAGTAAAACCTAAAATGGCAACAGCCGAGGAAGCTGCTCGAAGAGTCTATGCCAAAAGGCTTGCGGCTAATAGAGAAAGTATGAAAAGAAAGTGTGCCGAGGAATCACAACAACAGCGTGAAAGCAGGCTTGCGACTCATAGAGAAAGTATGAAAAGAAAGCGTGCCGAGGAATCACAACAACAGCATGAAAACAGGCTTGTGTCACAAAGAGAAATCACCAAAAGAAAGCGTGCCGAGGAATCACAAGAGCAACCTGAAAATTTTTGCCTGGCATTCAGGTACAGCCCAGTCGATGATTATAGCTTGAGTAGATGTGTTCAAATCGGGACAATGTCTAAAATTTGTCCCTATTGCAAGGCCTTGAAATTTAATGATGAAACAATAGGAATGTGTTGCGCCTCAGGAAAAGTTAAACTTCCTCAACTGGCTGCACCACCAGAGCCACTGAAGACTTTGCTTACTGGAACTACGTCAGAATCTAAGGGTTTCTTATCAAAGATCAGAAAATATAACTTATGTTTCCAAATGACCTCGTTTGGTGCCCAAATCGAAAATCAAGATCAATTTATGCCTACTTTCAAAGTAAAAGGGCAAATTTATCATAGAGCAGGGTCCCTTCTACCAATCTCAGGCAAGAATCATAAATTTTTACAACTGTACTTCATCAGTGATAGAAATTCTGAATTGAATGCACGTTGCGAAATTTCTCCCGACGTTGAAAGGAATTTCGTTTTCCAATTGCAACATCTTTTCTACGAAAATAATAATTTAGTGCGTTTGTTCAAAACAGCCATCGATTTGATGCCTACTGATACGCATAAAATTGTTATTTCCAATGACAAAACGCCTCCTGGTCAACATGTGCGTAGATACAATGCTACAACTATCGACGAAGTGGCAATCGTTATGGTCGATGATCAGTTTTTACTTCGAGATATCATTCTTCATAAGCGAAACGCTCAGTTGGTAAAAATTGCTGAAACTCATCGATGCTACGATGCCCTCATTTTTTGGGATGGAACCGACGGCTATCACTTAGATAATAAATTGCAAGATCCATCCACTAACAAACAAACGGATAAGAAATGCAGCGCAATGCATTATTACTCCTATAGACTAATGATTGGGCAGGATGAAGACAATTATATTTTAAAATGCCATCAATTGTTTCACCAATACATCGTTGATATGTTTGCAAAAATTTAATCAGAACGCTTGCTATTTATCCGTCTGAATCAGACCAAGCTCCGCTCTGAACAATACATTCATTTGCGAGATCCAGTTGTAAATGACGGTAATACCACAAACGTTGGAAGATTAACGATTTTACCTTCGTCACATGCTGGAAGTCCCCGTCATATGCATGAATATGCTCAAGATGCTATTGCGTATGTTTGTCTCTATGGTCGTCCAGATGATTACATTTACATGTAATCAATCTAGGGACGAGATACGGCAGATTTTACTTCAAGGACAATCGGTGGTTCATAGACATGACATTACGGCCCGTGTCTTCCGGCAAAAGTTGAAATCACTGATAAACTACATAGCAAAACTTAAAGTGTTTGGGTCAGTGCGATGCTGGATGTACTCAGTGGAATGTCAAAAACGAGGATTTCCACACGCACATATTTTAATCTGGCTACATGATAAAATTACTTCTAATGAATTGACAATGTGATTTCCGCTGAAATTCCTGATGAAAATGTCGATAAGGGCTTATATGATATTGTTTTAAAAAATATGATAAATGGACCTTGCGGTGCACTGAATGAAAAATCACCATGCATGGCCAAAGGAAGGTGCATAAAGCAATATCCTCAACTTTTAGCACCCAACACAATTACTGGCAATGATGGTTACCCACAATATAGAAGAAGATCTACTGAAGATAGCCGTAAAACAGCAATAATAAAGAAGTATAACGGTACCACCATCAAAGTAGATAATCAGCGGTTGTTCCGTATTTACCTTTATTGTCAGAAACATTTAATGCACACATAAACGTTGAATACTTTAACTCCTTAAAGGCAATCAAATCCATATGTAAATACGTCACCAAAGGCAGACATGGTAGTTTTTGGCTTGCAGTCCGGAATCAGTGATATCGATGAAATCGTACAATATCAGGCTGGAAGATACAGTAGCAGTAATGAAGCCGTTTGGCGAATTATTTCATTTCCGATACATGAACGAAGTCCAGCTGTTGTTCACTTAGCGGTACATTTATAGAATGGACAATTGGTTTATTTTTTGGAATCCAACGTGCGACAAAGAGCCCTGAATCCACCAGATACTACGTTAACTGCTTTCTTTTCGTTGTGTCAAAACGATTCTTTTGTAAAAAACTGCTGTATACTGAAGTGCCTTCATATTACACGTGGAATGCTAAAAATAAAGTATTTGAACGTCGAAAACAGGGTAAGTTAGTCGTTGGCGAACCTACCATCTTCAAAGATACCACGATAGGAAGACTCTACACAATTAACCTACACAATTCAGTCAAACATTACCTATAATACCTAGATTAACCCCCGCAGACAAAATGAATGCTAGCCTGAAAAATTCTAATGTATGGTCACACGTAAAGACATTAAAATTAACTACAAATATGCGTGTTCGATTGCAAAACGATGACTCTGGCCAAGCATTTTCAAATCAATTGCTGGCAATTGGAAACGGAAAGCTCCCAGTAGACTCAATTTCAGGACGTATACAACTACCTGCTGAATTCTGTAATTTAGTGACGTCCAAATATGAATTGATTGAAAAAGTACTTCCGAATATTCTAAACAATTATAAAAATAATAAATGGCTAAGTGAAAGAGCGATTCTTGCACCCAAAAATATAGATGCCCACGAAATCAACAATATTGTTTTGACCAAGATTCGAGACCAGGCAGTCCTTTACAAGTCAGTCGACACAGTTCTGGAACCAAATGAGGCGTTTAATTATCCATCTGAATTTTTAAATTCCGTGGATCTCCTAGTGTTTCCACCACACGTGCTACAACTAAAAATAAGCGTTGGCTACCTATAATATTGTTACGAAATATCAACCTTCCAAAGCTTTGCAATGGCACGCGACGTGCCGTAAAATATATAAATCGTCATTTATATTCCCTGTGTCCCGGTCGTGATTTGTGTCCGGGTGTCCCAGTCTGTAATTTCTCTTTGTGGTTCCCGGTCGTCACTTATATTCCCTCTGTCTCGGTCGTCATTAGCGTCCCGGTCTGTAATTTCTCTTTGAGTGTTTTTTCTTTTTAGTTTTTTTTTAGTTTTTTACCTTTTTTCTTTTTTCAGTTTTCTTTTTCTTCTTTATTTTTCAGCGTCACTATGAAGTACATATCGACGAACCTTTGTTTTTTTAACTTAAATCTGGTAGGCATTGATGACCTTATCCAAGTCAAAATCCCAAACCCAATCATCATCGCTATCATTTTCAGTTTTGATATGTTTTGACTCTCGCTGTCCAGGTGGATTTTCATCTAACTGCGCGGTTTTGCGTTCGTTAGCCGCAAGCCTGTTTTCTTGCTGTTCTTGTGATTCCCCGGCACGCTTTCTTTTCTTACTTTCTCTATCAGCTGCAAGCCTGTTTTCTTGCTGTTCTTGTGATTCCTCGGAACGCTTTCTTTTCTTACTTTCTCTATCAGCAGCAAGTTTTTTGGCATAAACTCTTTGAGCAGCTTCCTTGGCTGTTGCCATTGTAGGTTCTTCAGTAATTTTACAATTAAACATTTTTCCGTGAACAAAGTCTTAAATACCGTTAATGACGTCACCGTCATAGCAAAAATGACGACAACTAGTTTCATGACGTCAGCCGACACAGAAACATGACGTCACCTGATCCACAGACAGACAGACAACTTATTTTTATATATATAGATATATATATATATATATTTAACTACGTAAAACTTGCGAATATACAACATTCTCGGCTGTCCCATTGTCTGTGCATATAAATAGATTGTCAGGTTTACCGACTCTTGAACATGCAACATATAATTGTCCATGGGAAAAACAATCTGTATTCATATCTATACCTCATTATTCTAATGATTGCCCTTGAGCTTTGTTGATGGTGACTGCTAATCGAACATTCCCTGTGTCCCCGTCGTCATTTATATATCCCCCTGTGCCCCCCGTCGTCCCCGTTGTAGTTGTTTCCCTGTGTTCCGGTTGTCATTCACGTCCCGGTGTCCAAGTCTGTAATTTCTCTTTGAGTGTCGCGGTCGTCATTTATATTCCCTGTGTCCCGGTCGTCATTTTTGTCCCGGTCGTCATTTGTGTTATGGTGTCCCGGTCTGTAATTTCTCTTTGTGTGTCCCGGTCGTCATTTATATTCCCTGTGTCCCGGTCGTCATTTATATTCCCTGTGTCCCGGTCGTCATTTGTGTCCCGGTGCTTTGTTGATGATGATTGCTAATCGAACATTCCTTGTGTCCCGGTCGCTTTCTCTTTGAGTGTCCCGGTAGTAATTTATATTCCCTACTAGTTGTTGGGGTAATGCTTCGCGCCAACCCAACACCTAGTTGGTGGGGCGCTTTGCGCCCCCCAAGCCCCCCTGCGCGCGTAAGTCGTTACGCGCCATTGTAGTTGTGTCCCTGTGTCCCACCTGTGAATATAGATAGATTTATATATGTGTTTCAAACTACGTCCCTCTGTCCCGGTCGTCATTTCTGTCCCGGTCTGTAATTTCTCTTTGAGTGTTTATACCTGTGTCCTGGTCGTCATTTATATTCCCTGTGTCCCGGTCGTCATTTGTGTCCCGGTATCCCAGTCTGTAATTTCTCTTTGAGTGTCCCGGTCGTTATTTATATTCCCTCTGTCCCGGTCGTCATTTGTGTCTCGGTCTGTGTCCCGGTTGTCATTTGTGTCCCGGTCTGTAATTTCTCTTTGAGTGTTTTTTCTTTTTAGTATTTGTTAGTTTTTTACATTTTTTCTTTTTTCAGTTTTCTTTTTCTTCTTTATTTTTCAGCTTCACTATGAAATACATATCGCCGAACCTTTGTTTTTTTAACTAAAATCTGGTAGGCATTGATGACCTTATCCAAGTCAAAATCCCAAACCCAATCATCATCGCTATCATTTTCAGTTTTGATATGTTTTGACTCTCGCTGTCCAGGTGGATCTTCATCTAACTGCGCGATTTTGCGTTCTTTAGCCTTAAGCCTTTTTCCTTGCTGTTCTTTTGATTCCTCGGCACGCTTTCTTTTCTGACTTTCTCTATCAGCAGCAAGTTTTTTGGCATAGACTCTTTGAGCATCTTCATCGGCTTTTGCCATTGTAAGTTCATCAGTCATTTTAAACTTAAACATTAATAGATTTCTACGTGAACATATATGTCTTAAATATCTTGAATGACGTCACCATCAAAGCAAAAATGACGACAACTAATTTCATGACGTCAGCCGACACAGAAACATGACGTCACCTGATCCACAGACAGACAGACAACTTATTTTTATATATATCTACTAGCTGTTGGGGTGGCGCTTCGCGCCACCCCAACACCTAGTTGGTGGGGGCGCTTCGCGCCCCCCCAAGCCCCCCCGCGCGCGTAAGTCGTTACGCGCCATAATAGTTACGCGCCATTGTAGTTGTGTCCCTATGTCCCACCTGTGAATATAGATATATATATATATATATATATATATATATATATATATATATATATATATATATATATATATATATATATATATATATATATATATATATATATATATGGTTTTAACTACGTAAAACTTGCGAATATACAACATTCTTTGCTGTCCCATTGTCTTTGCATATAAATAGATTGTCAGGTTTACCGACTCTTGAACATGCAACATATAATGGTCCATGGGAAAACAATCTGTATTCAGATCTATACCTCATGATTCTAATGATTGCCCTTGAGCTTTGTTGATGGTGATTGCTAATCGACCATTCCCTGTCCCGGTGTCCCGGTCGTCATTTACATCCCCCTGTTTCCCCCGGTGTCCCCGTTGTAGTTGTGTCCCTGTGTCCGGTCGTCATTTATATTCCCTGTGTCCCGGTCGTCATTTGTATCCCGGTGTCCCGGTCTGTATATACATTCGTTTTTTAGTTTTGTTTTTCTCCTTTATTTTTTTCCTTTTTTTTTCTTTTTTAGCTTATTTAGATTTTTAGATTTTTTAGTTTTTTTATTAGTTTTTAGTTTTTTTTTCTTTTTAGTTTTTTTGTCCCGGTCGTCATTTATATCCCCCTGTTTCCCCCGGTGTCCCCGTTGTAGTTGTGTCCCTGTGTCCCGGTCGTCATTTATATTCCCTGTGTCCCGGTCGTCATTTGTATCCCGGTGTACCGGTCTGTATATACATTCGTTTTTTAGTTTTGTTTTTCTCCTTTATTTTTTTCCTTTTTTTCTTTTTTAGTTTATTTAGATTTTTAGATTTTTAGTTTTTTTATTAGTTTTTAGTTTTTTTTCTTTTTAGTTTTTTTGTAGTTTTTACCTTCTTTTTAGTTTTGTTAATTTTTTTTTTTTACTTATGTCCTGGTCGTCATTTATACTCCCTGTGTCCCGGTGCTTTGTTGATTGCTAATCGAACATTCCTTTTGTCCTGGTCGCTTTCTCTTTGAGTGTCGTCATTTATTTTTTCTTTTTTAGTTCTTTTAGTTTTTACCTTTTTTAGTTTTTTTTAGTTTTTTAGATGAAAACTTTTTTTAGTTTTTTCCTTTTTTTCTTTTTAGTTTTTTATTGGTTTTTACCTTTATGTTAGCTTATTTTTCAGTTTTTTCCTTTTTTTTTAGTTTTTTTTATTTTTTATTTTTTTAGTTTTTTACCTTTTTTTAGTTTTTTTATTTTTTTTTAGTTTTTTTAGTTTTTTTAGCTTTTTTACTTTTTTTTATTAGTTTTTAGTTTTTTTGTAGTTTTTTGCCTTTTTTTAGTTTTTTTTCAGTTTTTCTTTAGTTTTTTATTGGTTTTTTACCTTTATTTTAGCTTATTTTTCAGTTTTTTTTCCTTTTTTTTTAGTTTTTTTTAGTTTTTAGTTTTTTTAGTTTTTTACCTTTTTTTTAGTTTTTTTTAGTTTTTTTAGTTTTTTAGCTTTTTTATTTTTTTTATTAGTTTTTAGTTTTTTTTGTAGTTTTTGCCTTTTTTTTAGTTTTTTTAGTTTTTTAGCTTTTTTATTAGTTTTTAAGTTTTTTTTGTAGTTTTTGCCTTTTTTTTAGTTTTTTTAGTTTTTTAGCTTTTTTATTTTTTTTTATTAGTTTTTAGTTTTTTTTGTAGTTTTTGCCTTTTTTTAGTTTTTTCAGTTTTGACGTCACCTGATCCAGTTTTTTCAGGTGACGTCACCTGATCCACGATCCACAGATCCACAGACAACTTATTTTTATATATATATAGATAGTTTTTTTTTTTACTTATGTCCTGGTCGTCATTTATACTCCCTGTGTCCCGGTGCTTTGTTGATTGCTAATCGAACATTCCTTTTGTCCTGGTCGCTTTCTCTTTGAGTTTCGTCATTTATTTTTTTCTTTTTTAGTTCTTTTAGTTTTTAACCTTTTTTAGTTTTTTTTAGTTTTTTAGATGAAAATTTTTTTTAGTTTTTTCCTTTTTTTTCTTTTTAGTTTTTTATTGGGTTTTACCTTTATTTTAGCTTATTTTTCAGTTTTTTCCTTTTTTTTAGTTTTTTTTTATTTTTTATTTTTTTTAGTTTTTTACCTTTTTTTAGTTTTTTTAGTTTTTTTAGTTTTTTAGCTTTTTTACTTTTTTTATTAGTTTTTAGTTTTTTTTTGTAGTTTTTTGCCTTTTTTTAGTTTTTTTCAGTTTTTTTTTTAGTTTTTTTTTTGGTTTTTTTACCTTTATTTTAGCTTATTTTTCAGTTTTTTTCCTTTTTTTTTAGTTTTTTTTTAGTTTTTAGTTTTTTTAGTTTTTTACCTTTTTTTAGTTTTTTTTAGTTTTTTTTAGTTTTTTAGCTTTTTTATTTTTTTTATTAGTTTTTAGTTTTTTTTGTAGTTTTTGCCTTTTTTTAGTTTTTTTAGTTTTTTAGCTTTTTTATTAGTTTTTAGTTTTTTTTGTAGTTTTTGCCTTTTTTTTAGTTTTTTTAGTTTTTTAGCTTTTTTATTTTTTTTATTAGTTTTTAGTTTTTTTTGTAGTTTTTGCCTTTTTTTAGTTTTTTCAGTTTTGACGTCACCTGATCCAGTTTTTTCAGGTGACGTCACCTGATCCATCCACAGACAGACAGACAACTTATTTTTATATATATAGATAAAATAAGTTGTCTGTGTGTGGATCTGTGGATCAGGTGACGTCATGTTTGTTCGCATATGACGTCTGAATTATTTCACACTAATACAAAAGAAGAAAAAAAACTAAAAAAGGTAAAAACTACAAAAAAAACTAAAAAGAAAAAAAAACTAAAAAAGCTAAAAAACTAAAAAAAAACTAAAAAAAGGTAAAAATCTAATAACTAAAAAAAACTGAAAAAAATAAAAAAGGCAAAAACTACAAAAAAAAATAAAAACTAATAAAAAAACTAAAAAAGCTAAAAAACTAAAAAAAACTAAAAAAAACTAAAAAAAGGTAAAAAACTAAAAAAAACTAAAAACTAAAAAAGAAAAAAACTAAAAAAAAGGAAAAAACTGAAAAATAAAAGAGAAAAAGAAAACTAAAAAAATATGAATAAATATATATAAAAATAAGTTGTTTGTGGGTTATGTCTGTCTGTCTGTCTGTCGAGTGACGTCGTGTTTGTCCGCATATGACGTCTGAATTATTTCACACTAATACAAATGAAGAAAAAAAACTAAAAAAGGTAAAAACTACAAAAAAAACTAAAAAGAAAAAAAACTAAAAAAGCTAAAAAACTAAAAAAAAATAAAAAAAGGTAAAAAACTAAAAACTAAAAAAAACTGAAAAAACTAAAAAAAGGCAAAAACTAATAAAAACTAAAAACTAATAAAAAAACTAAAAAAGCTAAAAAACTAAAAAAACTAAAAAAACTAAAAAAGGTAAAAAAACAAAAAAAAACTAAAAACTAAAAAAGAAAAACTAAAAAAAGGAAAAAAACTGAAAAATAAGAGAAAAAGAAAACTAAAAAAAATATTAATAAATATAAAAAATATAAATATAAATATAATATAAATTAGCAATCAACAAAGCACCGAGACACAAATGACGACCGGGACACAGGGAGTATAAATGACGACCAGGACATAAGTAAAAAAAAAAACTGAAAAAACTAAAAAAATGGTAAAAACTACAAAAAAAACTAAAAACTAATAAAAAAACTAAAAAATCTAAAAATCTAAATAAACTAAAAAAGAAAAAAAAGAAAAAAGGAAAAAAATAAAGGAGAAAAACAAAACTAAAAAACGAATGTATATACAGACCGGGACACCGGGATACAAATGACGACCGGGACACAGGGAATATAAATGACGACCGGGACACAGGGACACAACTACAATGGGGACGCCGGGGGGCACAGGGGGATATAAATGACGACCGGGACACCGGGACACAAGGAATATAAATGACGCCCGGGACACTCAAAGAGAAATCACAGACTGGAACACCGGGACACAAATGACGACCGGGACACAGGGAATATAAATGACGACCGGGACACAGGGACATAACTACAAAGGGGACGCCGGGGTGCACAGGGGGGATATATAAATGACGATGGCGACTCAGGGAATGGTCGATTAGCAATCACCATCAACAAAGCTCAAGGGCAATCATTAGAATCATGAGGTATAGATCTGAATACGGATTGTTTTCCCATGGACCATTATATGTTGCATGTTCAAGAGTCGGTAAACCTGACAATCTATTTATATGCACAGACAATGGGGACAGCAAAGAATGTTGTATATTCGCAAGTTTTACGTAATTAAAAACATATATATATATATATATATATATATATATATATATATATATATATATATATATATATATATATATATATATATATATATATATATATATATATATATATATATATTTATATATATCTATATTCACAGGTGGGACATAGGGACACAACTACAATGGCGCGTAACTAATATGGCGCGTAACGACTTACGCGCGCGGGGGGGGCTTGGGGGGGGGGCCCACCAACATGACGTCTGTCAGGTGACGTCATGTTTCCGTGTCGACTGACGTCATGAAGTTAGTTGTCGTCATTTTGCTATGACGGTGACGTCATTAAAGATATTTAAGACATATATGTTCACGTAGAAATCTATTAATGTTTAAGTTTAAAATGACTGATGAACTTACAATGGCAAAAGCCGATGAAGATGCTCAAAGAGTCTATGCCAAAAAACTTGCTGCTGATAGAGAAAGTCAGAAAAGAAAGCGTGCCGAGGAATCAAAAGAACAGCAAGGAAACAGGCTTGAGGCTAAAGAACGCAAAACCGCGCAGTTAGATGAAGATCCACCTGGACAGCGAGAGTCAAAACATATCAAAACTGAAAATAATAGACATGATGATTGGGTTTGGGATTTTGACTTGGATAAGGTCATCAATGCCTACCAGATTTTAGTTAAAAAAACAAAGGTTCGGCGATATGTATTTCATAGTGAAGCTGAAAAATAAAGAAGAAAAAGAAAACTGAAAAAAGAAAAAAAGTAAAAAACTAAAAAATACTAAAAAGAAAAAACACTCAAAGAGAAATTACAGACCGGGACACAAATGACGACCGGGACAGAGGGAATATAAATAACGACCGGGACACTCAAAGAGAAATTACAGACTGGGATACCGGGACACAAATGACGACCGGGACACAGGGAAAATAAATGACGACAAGGACACAGGTATTTAAGAAAATCGTTCAAAGACAAATTTTTAATTGTAAGAAGACCGTTGAAAGAGAAATTTCTAATTGTAAAATGACTGAAGAACCTACAATGGCAACGGTACCACCATCGAAGTAGATAACCAGTGGGTTGTTCCATATTCCCCATTATTATCAAAAACATTTAATGCACACATAAACGTTGAATACTGTAATTCCGTAAAGGCAATCAAATACATATGTAAATACGTCAACAAAGGCAGTGACATGGCAGTTTTTGGCTTGCAGCCCGAAATCAAAGATTTCGACGAAATCATACAATATCAGGCTGGAAGATACATAAGCAGTAATGAAGCTGTTTGGCGAATTCTTTCATTTCCGATACATGAACGTAGTCCAGCTGTTGTTCACTTAGTGGTACATTTACAGAATGGTCAACGTTTTTATTTCTCGGAAACCAACGTGCAACAAAGAGCCCTGAATCCACCGGATACAAAATTAACAGCTTTTTTTTCACTTTGCAAAAATGATTCTTTTGCAAAAAAAACTGCTGTATACTGAAGTGCCTTCGTATTACACGTGGAATACTAAAAATAAAGTATTTGAACGTCGAAAACAGGGTAAGTCAGTCGACGGCCAACCTACCATCTTCAAAGATACCACGATAGGAAGACTCTAAACCGTTCACCCCCAATCAACATGAATGCTTCTTTCTACGCCTGCTTTTGGTGAATGTACCCGGTCCGACATCCTTTGAGTATTTGAGAACTGTAAACGGTACTATACATGACACTTACCGTAGTGCATGCCAAGCTCTGAATTTATTGGAGAATGACCAACACTGGGATAACTGCATCAATGACGCGTGCGAAACGTCAACCCCAAGTCAAATTCTTGCATTGTTTGGCATCATTTTAACAACTTGCTCTCCATCAGCTCCAAAAGAGTTATGGGAAAAATATAAGTCAAAAATGTCCGAAGATATACTCCATCGAAAACAGTTACAGACGTCAGATATGACTTTTGATTTTACATCAGAAATTTATAACTACACTTTAGTTATTATAGAAGATTTGTGCGTACGTATGGCAAACAAACCTCTTCAGGATTTGGGAATGCCTTCACCTAGCCGTATCGCTGCTGTTTCGACATGTGTAGAATTGGATCGTGAACAAAGTTACAGTACGAGTGATCTATTGTCGTATGTACAAAATAACATTTCCAAGTTAACGTCGGAACAAAGAGACATTTATGATACGATAGACTCAATTTCAGGACGTATACAACTACCTGCTGATTTCTGTAATTTGGTGACGTCCAAAAATGAATTGATTGAAAAATTATTTCCGAATATTCTAAAAAATAATAAAATAATAAATGGCTAAGTGAAAGAGCGATTCTCGCACCCAAAAATATAGACGTCCACGAAATCAACAATATTGTTTTGACCAAGATTCGAGACCAGGCAGTCCTTTACAAGTCAGTCGACACAGTTTTGGAACCAAATGAAGCGGTTAATTATCCATCTGAATTTTTAAATTCCATAAATCTTTCAGGGTTTCCACCACACGTACTACAACTAAAAATAGGCGTACCAATAATACTTTTAAGAGATATCAACCCACCAAAGCTTTGCAATGGCACGCGACTTGCCGTAAAAAAAACAATGGAAAACCTAATAGAGGCCACAATCTTGACAGGGCCTTTTGAGGGTGAGGCTGTTCTTATTCCTCGCATTCCCACGATTCCTACGGATCTGCCTTTTCAATTTAAAAGATTGCAATTCCCCATTCGATTAGCATTTGCAATCACCATCAACAAAGCTCAAGGACAATCATTAAGAAAATGTAGTATAGATCTTAATACAGATTGTTTTTCCCATGGACAATTGTACGTTGCATGTTCGAGGGTCGGTAAACCTGACAATCTATTTATATGCACTGACAACGGGACAGCGAAGAATGTTGTATATTCGCAAGTTTTACGTAGTTAATTTGTGTTGTATATGTATATCTATCTATCTATCTATCTATCTATATAAAAATAAATTGTATGTATGCATGTTTGTATATTCGCAAGTTTTACGTAGTTAGTTTGTATTGTATGTATCTATCTATCTATATAAAATAAGTTTTATGTATGCATGTTTGTTTGTAAAAACAGCGTTTTTACAAACAAACACCTAAGATTGTTGTATATTCGCAAGCTTTACGTAGTTAGAAACATTTATATATCTATCTATATTCACAGGTGGGACACAGGGGCAATTTCAAAGCGGAATGAGCAGTTCTTCCACCAGGCAGCAACGTTGCGGCTATTCCGGACGACGCAATTGCCAACGCTATGTCATTTTTTGATCGAATTGGTGCCAGAATCAATTTTA